>NC_059357.1:23580-28580 GCF_019703515.2 Myxocyprinus asiaticus | reverse complement strand
TTAGGGTTAGGGTTAGGGTTAGGGTTAGGGTTAGGTTAGGTTAGGGTTAGGGTTAGGGTTAGGGTTAGGGTTAGGGTTAGGGTTAGGTTAGGTTAGGTTAGGTTAGGGTTAGGGTTAGGGTTAGGGTTAGGGTTAGGGTTAGGGTTAGGGTTAGGGTTAGGGTTAGGGTTAGGTTAGGTTAGGGTTAGGGTTAGGGTTTAGGGTTAGGGTTAGGGTTAGGGTTAGGGTTAGGGTTAGGGTTAGGGTTAGGGTTAGGGTTAGGGTTAGGGTTAGGTTAGGGTTAGGGTTAGGGTTAGGGTTAAGGTTAGGGTTAGGGTTAGGGTTAGGTTAGGGTTAGGTTAGGTTAGGTTAGGGTTAGGGTTAGGGTTAGGGTTAGGGTTAGGGTTAGGGTTAGGTTAGGGTTAGGGTTAGGGTTAGGGTTAGGGTTAGGGTTAGGGTTAGGTTAGGGTTAGGTTAGGGTTAGGGTTAGGGTTAGGTTAGGGTTAGGGTTAGGTTAGGGTTAGGGTTAGGTTAGGGTTAGGGTTAGGTTAGGTTAGGGTTAGGGTTAGGGTTAGGTTAGGGTTAGGGTTAGGGTTAGGGTTAGGTTAGGTTAGGGTTAGGTAAGGTTAGGGTTAGGTTAGGGTTAGGTTAGGTTAGGGTTAGGGTTAGGGTTAGGGTTAGGGTTAGGGTTAGGGTTAGGGTTAGGGTTAGGTTAGGGTTAGGGTTAGGGTTAGGGTTAGGGTTAGGTTAGGGTTAGGTTAGGGTTAGGGTTAGGTTAGGGTTAGGGTTAGGTGTTAGGGTTAGGGTTAGGGTTAGGGGTTAGGGTTAGGGTTAGGGTTAGGGTTAGGGTTAGGGTTAGGGTTAGGGTTAGGTTAGGGTTAGGGTTAGGGTTAGGGTTAGGGTTAGGGTTAGGGTTAGGTTAGGTGTAGGGTTAGGGTTAGGGTTAGGGTTAGGGTTAGGGTTAGGGTTAGGGTTAGGGTTAGGGTTAGGGTTAGGGTTAGGGTTAGGGTTAGGGTTAGGTTAGGGTTAGGGTTAGGGTTAGGGTTAGGGTTAGGGTTAGGGTTAGGGTTAGGGTTAGGGTTAGGGTTAGGGTTAGGGTTAGGGTTAGGGTTAGGGTTAGGGTTAGGGTTAGGGTTAGGGTTAGGGTTAGGGTTAGGGTTAGGGTTAGGGTTAGGGTTAGGGTTAGGGTTAGGGTTAGGGTTAGGGTTAGGGTTAGGTTAGGGTTAGGGTTAGGGTTAGGGTTAGGGTTAGGGTTAGGGTTAGGGTTAGGGTTAGGGTTAGGGTTAGGGTTAGGGTTAGGGTTAGGGTTAGGGTTAGGGTTAGGGTTAGGGTTAGGGTTAGGGTTAGGGTTAGGTTAGGTTAGGGTTAGGTTAGGGTTAGGGTTAGGGTTAGGGTTAGGGTTAGGGTTAGGTTAGGGTTAGGGTTAGGTTAGGGTTAGGGTTAGGGTTAGGGTTAGGGTTAGGGTTAGGGTTAGGGTTAGGGTTAGGGTTAGGGTTAGGGTTAGGGTTAGGGTTAGGGTTAGGGTTAGGGTTAGGGTTAGGGTTAGGGTTAGGGTTAGGGTTAGGGTTAGGGTTAGGGTTAGGGTTAGGGTTAGGGTTAGGGTTAGGGTTAGGGTTAGGGTTAGGGTTAGGGTTAGGGTTAGGGTTAGGGTTAGGGTTAGGGTTAGGGTTAGGGTTAGGGTTAGGGTTAGGGTTAGGGTTAGGGTTAGGGTTAGGGTTAGGGTTAGGGTTAGGGTTAGGGTTAGGGTTAGGGTTAGGGTTAGGGTTAGGGTTAGGGTTAGGGTTAGGTTAGGGTTAGGTTAGGGTTAGGTTAGGGTTAGGTTAGGGTTAGGGTTAGGGTTAGGGTTAGGGTTAGGGTTAGGGTTAGGGTTAGGGTTAGGGTTAGGGTTAGGGTTAGGGTTAGGGTTAGGGTTAGGGTTAGGGTTAGGGTTAGGGTTAGGGTTAGGGTTAGGGTTAGGGTTAGGGTTAGGGTTAGGGTTAGGGTTAGGGTTAGGGTTAGGGTTAGGGTTAGGGTTAGGGTTAGGGTTAGGGTTAGGGTTAGGGTTAGGGTTAGGGTTAGGGTTAGGGTTAGGGTTAGGGTTAGGGTTAGGGTTAGGGTTAGGGTTAGGGTTAGGGTTAGGGTTAGGTTAGGGTTAGGGTTAGGGTTAGGGTTAGGGTTAGGGTTAGGGTTAGGGTTAGGGTTAGGGTTAGGGTTAGGTTAGGGTTAGGGTTAGGGTTAGGGTTAGGTTAGGGTTAGGGTTAGGGTTAGGGTTAGGGTTAGGGTTAGGGTTAGGGTTAGGGTTAGGGTTAGGGTTAGGGTTAGGGTTAGGGTTAGGGTTAGGGTTAGGGTTAGGGTTAGGGTTAGGTTAGGTAGGTTAGGGTTAGGGTTAGGGTTAGGGTTAGGGTTAGGGTTAGGGTTAGGGTTAGGGTTAGGGTTAGGGTTAGGGTTAGGGTTAGGGTTAGGGTTAGGGTTAGGGTTAGGGTTAGGGTTAGGGTTAGGTTAGGGTTAGGGTTAGGGTTAGGGTTAGGGTTAGGGTTAGGGTTAGGGTTAGGGTTAGGGTTAGGTTAGGGTTAGGGTTAGGGTTAGGGTTAGGGTTAGGGTTAGGGTTAGGTTAGGGTTAGGGTTAGGGTTAGGGTTAGGGTTAGGGTTAGGGTTAGGGTTAGGGTTAGGGTTAGGGTTAGGGTTAGGGTTAGGGTTAGGGTTAGGTTAGGGTTAGGGTTAGGGTTAGGGTTAGGGTTAGGGTTAGGGTTAGGGTTAGGGTTAGGGTTAGGGTTAGGGTTAGGGTTAGGGTTAGGGTTAGGGTTAGGGTTAGGGTTAGGGTTAGGGTTAGGGTTAGGGTTAGGGTTAGGGTTAGGGTTAGGGTTAGGGGTTAGGGTTAGGGTTAGGGTTAGGGTTAGGGTTAGGGTTAGGGTTAGGGTTAGGGTTAGGGTTAGGGTTAGGGTTAGGGTTAGGGTTAGGGTTAGGGTTAGGGTTAGGGTTAGGGTTAGGGTTAGGGTTAGGGTTAGGGTTAGGGTTAGGGTTAGGGTTAGGGTTAGGGTTAGGTTAGGGTTAGGGTTAGGGTTAGGGTTAGGGTTAGGGTTAGGGTTAGGGTTAGGGTTAGGGTTAGGGTTAGGGTTAGGGTTAGGGTTAGGGTTAGGGTTAGGGTTAGGGTTAGGGTTAGGGTTAGGGTTAGGGTTAGGGTTAGGGTTAGGGTTAGGGTTAGGGTTAGGGTTAGGGTTAGGGTTAGGGTTAGGGTTAGGGTTAGGGTTAGGTTAGGGTTAGGGTTAGGGTTAGGGTTAGGGTTAGGGTTAGGGTTAGGTTAGGGTTAGGGTTAGGGTTAGGGTTAGGGTTAGGGTTAGGGTTAGGGTTAGGTTAGGGTTAGGGTTAGGGTTAGGGTTAGGGTTAGGGTTAGGGTTAGGGTTAGGGTTAGGGTTAGGGTTAGGGTTAGGGTTAGGGTTAGGTTAGGTTAGGGTTAGGGTTAGGGTTAGGGTTAGGGTTAGGGTTAGGGTTAGGGTTAGGGTTAGGGTTAGGGTTAGGGTTAGGGTTAGGTTAGGTTAGGGTTAGGGTTAGGGTTAGGTTAGGATTAGGGTTAGGGTTAGGTTAGGGTTAGGGTTAGGGTTAGGGTTAGGGTTAGGTTAGGGTTAGGGTTAGGGTTAGGGTTTAGGGTTAGGGTTAGGGTTAGGTTAGGGTTAGGGTTAGGGTTAGGGTTAGGGTTAGGGTTAGGGTTAGGGTTAGGGTTAGGGTTAGGGTTAGGGGTTAGGGTTAGGGTTAGGGTTAGGTTAGGGTTAGGGTTAGGGTTAGGGTTAGGGTTAGGGTTAGGGTTAGGGTTAGGGTTAGGGTTAGGGTTAGGGTTAGGGTTAGGGTTAGGGTTAGGGTTAGGGTTAGGGTTAGGGTTAGGGTTAGGGTTAGGGTTAGGGTTAGGGTTAGGGTTAGGGTTAGGGTTAGGGTTAGGGTTAGGGTTAGGGTTAGGGTTAGGGTTAGGGTTAGGGTTAGGGTTAGGGTTAGGGTTAGGGTTAGGGTTAGGGTTAGGTTAGGGTTAGGGTTAGGGTTAGGGTTAGGGGTTAGGGTTAGGGTTAGGGTTAGGGTTAGGGTTAGGGTTAGGGTTAGGGTTAGGTTAGGGTTAGGGTTAGGGTTAGGGTTAGGGTTAGGGTTAGGGTTAGGGTTAGGTTAGGTTAGGGTTAGGGTTAGGGTTAGGGTTAGGGTTAGGGTTTAGGTTAGGGTTAGGGTTAGGGTTAGGGTTAGGGTTAGGGTTAGGTTAGGGTTAGGGTTTAGGGTTAGGGTTAGGGTTAGGGTTAGGGTTAGGGTTAGGGTTAGGGTTAGGGTTAGGGTTAGGGTTAGGGTTAGGGTTAGGTTAGGGTTAGGGTTAGGTTAGGGTTAGGGTTAGGTTAGGGTTAGGGTTAGGGTTAGGTTAGGGTTAGGGTTAGGGTTAGGGTTAGGGTTAGGGTTAGGGTTAGGGTTAGGGTTAGGGTTAGGGTTAGGTTAGGGTTAGGGTTAGGGTTAGGGTTAGGGTTAGGGTTAGGGTTAGGGTTAGGTTAGGGTTAGGGTTAGGGTTAGGGTTAGGGTTAGGGTTAGGGTTAGGGTTAGGGTTAGGTTAGGGTTAGGTTAGGTTAGGGTTAGGGTTAGGGTTAGGGTTAGGGTTAGGTTAGGTTAGGTTAGGGTTAGGGTTAGGTTAGGGTTAGGGTTAGGGTTAGGGTTAGGGTTAGGTTAGGGTTAGGTTAGGTTAGGGTTAGGGTTAGGGTTAGGGTTAGGGTTAGGGTTAGGGTTAGGGTTAGGGTTAGGTTAGGTTAGGGTTAGGGTTAGGGTTAGGGTTAGGGTTAGGGTTAGGGTTAGGGTTAGGGTTAGGGTTAGGGTTAGGTTAGGTTAGGTTAGGTTAGGGTTAGGGTTAGGGTTAGGGTTAGGGTTAGGTTAGGTTAGGGTTAGGGTTAGGTTAGGGTTAGGGTTAGGTTAGGTTAGGGTTAGGGTTAGGGTTAGGTTAGGGTTAGGGTTAGGGTTAGGGTTAGGGTTAGGGTTAGGGTTAGGTTAGGGTTAGGGTTAGGGTTAGGGTTAGGGTTAGGGTTAGGGTT
>NC_059357.1:0-23080 GCF_019703515.2 Myxocyprinus asiaticus | reverse complement strand
ATCACAAGAATCCTTTTGAAAGTGTTTCCCTTTGTTCTTTACTGATTGTTGATTCCTTTATAGTCCAGACATTCAGAAAATTGTCCTTATGAACGGAGAGAGAGAAATAATAAGTCAGTCATGGTTATGTCAGGTTGGATTTTCTAAAAAACCTTTGGACTTAATGATACTCTGACCCATATAAACACTCTTATTTTATTGGTAATAAAACTGCTTCATCCTCAGAGGAACTGATTACAGTGAAAGGCAGTTCGGGCGGGGCATTCACACTGGCCTGTGATGATCAGATCCTCCATTTAAATACACAAACAAAGCTAAAAAAAGATTTTAGCATTCCCCACTGGTATGTCTACATACCTTCGTAGAGCTAGTATCTTGCATTTGCAGTCTACAGGAACGATCATGATTTCAAGCTCGATTACTCTTACTAGTAGAGTAGAGATGGCGCTGGGAAATATAATCGAGCTTGAAATCATGATTGCTAAGGAGACTGCTGATGTCAAGATTTATTGTAAAAAAGGACTTAAATATTGATCTGTTTCTCACCCACACCTATCATATCACTTCTGAAGACATGGATTAAACCACTGAAGTCTTATGGATTACTTTTTTGCTGAGTTTATTTATTTTGTGATTATAATTTATATTTGAAATACCGATAATGAATTACAATGCTAGAATAAAAGCATAAGTACAAAAACAAAAACATAAGTACAGTAAGTGAGAGGGAAAGTTAAAAGGAACAGACGAATAAACCATGACAGCAGAATATCACGTAGGTTGTCAAATCTTCAGTTTAGAATAATTATTTTAAAGCTTGGGCTATATTATTCCAATAGGTGACAGAATGTATTCTAGCCCCATTGATCCTTGCAGTGCTGCATTCCAAACAAACTATGTTATAAAATGTGAGCAACCAAGATCATTGACATTAAATCGTTCATTGCTGTAATTTTATGCTACCTTTATGTGTTTTTTGGAGCTACAGAGTTTTGGCCCCTGTTCACTTGCATTGTATGGACCAACAGAGCTGAAATATTCTTCTAAAAATCTTCATTTGTGTTCAGCAGATGAAAGTCATACACATCTGCAATGGCATCAGTGTGAATAAATGATGAGAGAATTTTCATTTTTGGGTGAACTATCCCTTTAATTGTTTACTTCCCAAAGATTAGTTTAGTCATGATTTATGAATTTCCTAAATGATTATATGGATACAAAGCTTAAATGTCTTTTGTCACTTTACCCATATTCACCCTATATTATAACATTATGCAACATTTACAATCCACACTAAACATGAAAATACCACTAGATCAGTGGTGAAGTAGTGGCTGAAGAGGTGGGCATACTGAGAATCCCCCCCACACACACACACAAACATGTAACATGCATGTCATATACAGTGCATATGTATATATAAAAAAAATAAAAAAATAAATCCATTAAAGGTGCAATATGTAACAATTTTCATGTAATATTCGCCTTTTTTTTTGCCAATGTGTGAATGCCTTGTAATGCAAATTTAAAAATGAGCCGGTATTCCTAGGTTGCCTATTAAAGCCTGTAAACTGATTTTCATGCAAAGGGAGCAGGTCGGTTTTGCCAGGAAAATCCGAAGGATGTGACATTTATGCGCGCTCCCGAGAGGCTTGCCTCAGTGCTTCTCTTCCGCTATTCAACAGCGTCAACAAACTGCAACACTAGGTAACGTTATCTTAGAGATGGAATTCAGCAAACGTTCGGCTCCCAGCACAACACCGACTCCTACACAAACTCAGAGTGAGACAACAAACAAACAAAAAACATTTATTTACTGAATCCCGTCTGGCTAAGCAGGAACGTGATCGTGGTCGAGCGAAAACTAGAGTGAACATCGGCAGGGCATTTGATTCCTGGAGGGATCTTTGTGCAGTTTTGGGGATCAAAACCGACCATGGCGTTCTTCTTATTGGATAGGTAAGCTTACATTATAAGGTATTGGACCATTCAACTCAGGACAGAGATGGGGGGGGCTGCCCTTCTGGCCCTACCTGCCGGCAGGCCTTCCCCACCTTCCACGACCTGAGAGGGAGACAAGGGGAGGGAAAAACAAAACAACAAAAAGAGGAGAGGGAAAGGCCAACGTGAAGCGACAGTGTGAGAGAGGAAAAACATACTCGCCGGTTCCCAGACACACCGTCGCCTGGTCCTTGATCACTCCTCCGACCCCTGGCGGACGGAATACCCCTCCACGTTTCTGTGGCCGGTAGGGTACTCTTCCGCCCCTGGCAGCGGCTCTACCGCTCCAGGCAGTCGGCAGCGAGCCCCTCCTCCCCTTGCGGATGGCGGCATTCGACCCCGCCGTTTTTTGAAATATGTAAATGAAGAAGGGCATTGCCATTCAAGAAATGTGTTGAGGTGAGATGTAATGACTTTTATGATCAAGAGGAAAATTAAAGCTCTAGGAGGAACATTTTAATGACATACACTCACCGACCACTTTATTAGGTACACCTGTACATCTACTTATTCATGCAATTATCTAATCAGCCAATTGTGTGGAAGCAGTGCAGTGCATAAAATCATGCAGATAGGTCATGAGCTTCAGTTAATGGCATACAGATGGCAGAGTCAGAATTTTAGAATCAGCTTTATTGCCGTTATAAGCAAAAGTCATCTCAAAATGGTTTCATGAACATGACAATAAGTTCACTGTTCTTCAGCGTTCTTCCCAGTCACCGGATCTAAATGGGATGTGGTAGAACGGGAGATTCACAGCATGAATGTGCAGCTGACAAACCTACAGAAACTGCGTGATGCAATCACGTCAACATGGACCAGAATCTCAAAGGAATGTTTCCAACATCTTGTGGAATCATTGTCACGAAGAATTGAGGCTGTTTTGAGATCAAAGGGAGGCCCTACCTAGTGTTAGTATATGTGAGTGCATAAATAAATTATAGTATTGTTGTTTATTTGTATGTATGCATTATTGTTAGGCCATTTTTTGTAATTATTGTAATTCTTTGTGAAAGTGTTTATGGTAATTCCCCCCCCCCCTTTTTGTATGTGCATTAGGAGTTAATATAAAAAAAATATATATAAAAGCAAATTAACACCAGTTTGGAGTAGCAAAATGCACTCAAAATTAACTTGAAGTGAACCACTCTCAAAAATAATGCAAGAAAATGTAATCTGTCACTCAAAATGGAAATCAATAAAACACATTTTGATTATAAAAGACTCCAGTCAATTTATTTGCTCAATCAATTAACACATACAGCAAGCAAAAAGAATGAATTAAAATAATTTACAATGGCCATTTTAATATTCTTTGATCATGCACAACTCGGTGCGAGTCATGACCTGCCAAGAACAGATGCTTTCAAAGAGCTCGATTATGTATTTTATGTCTTAAAGAATATGAAAGTATATTTCTTACACTGTGCTTTGTGTTATATCAACCTGCCATTAATAATAAAAATAAATAAAACCAGTAAACTAGTCAGCGCTGTGATGGGGTTTCTAATACAGCTGCTGAGGAAGTGACATAAAATTTGCTATGTTTCTCTCTTTTCTGTCTGACTGCCATAATCACTCTTTTTTTTTCCCTCTTTTTGAAAGTTATGGAAATGTATGCTGTTGGAGCAAATGGGAATACCAAAAAAATTATTTGCCATTGTTTCCCATTCACCACTATAGAAGTTTACTCTATTATATGTTTGCTCAGTGTCTGCCCAAACTTGAAAAAGGCTTCAATCAACTTCAAAGGGCACATGAAATAACTCAAAACATCTGATTCTTCATCACCCAGGCAATTTATTGAAAATCTTTCAGCAACAACTTGATCTTCTTTTGCTTATTTTCAGTGCTTAATTCAGATGTTTAGTTTAATAACCTAAACGGAGAAAACACAAACCATATATATATATATATATATGTCACAACACACAGCAATAAGACCATTTAAGGATATTTAACTCATTTAAACTACAAACAATGTTAATAGAATACTCACAAATCACATAAAGTATATATTTACATAGTGGTTCAACAATAACACTAAATCAAATGCACTTACTGCACATGGCCAGTTAGCATATTAGATGCTAAACCCGCTAGCATTAACAAACAACTTGCGAGACTTACACAACGTTCTTTTAAACGGTCTGTAGTCATTTTATCCTACCAGTAGCGTCTCAAAGTTGATGAACACATTTTGGATTTTCCCAGCTGCCCTTGAACAAACTCAGCATGTGGTTCACTCCAAACTCAATGGCTACAACCATGCAGATTTTAGCAATCTTTCTCCTTTGGTTTTATAACCAGCAACAACACCAACTTGGGTAGGAGAAGCACATCCACTTTGCAAACAAAGATCCCTCTGCATGCTGGTAATCACACACACAACTGGTTCTATGTGACATGTGCAGTTTCAATGGCCAATAAGCTTCCTTGTTTCTGTTGTGGCTTCTGCCACCTCTGTGAAACAATACTCTTGAAGTCTTGGGGTTTTGATGCCAGAAGATAGAATTTATTATCGGAGATAAAAAAGCAGAGTTGTTCCCATCACAACAACTACTACAAAATGGTTTGCACCCACTTAAATACATATTATCTACCAAGGAGTAGCCAATACATTCCATACATGTCACCATTCCTATTCTTTGACTCCAATCTGTTTATTTTAAGAAGTGGACAGGAGACACCTGTGGAGGAACCTCAACATATATTTTCTCAGCAGTCATGAGAGCAGTTTACTATATGTGAGCACATTCCTTTCCTACACAGGCTTCTCCACACACACACTAAGATTCATGCTTGAGCATCAGAAATAATTGTACAATAAAATGGCTATATTTACATTGATTATACTTGATTCATTTATATTCAACTTGATAAAAATATTCTACATTATCCCCCTCTGGGACTTACATAAGTCCCACCTTCACTGTCCTTATTCAGAGTGCAGCTTCATAATTCAGTCTCCTCAGTTATGCTTTCTAGCAACTTAGTTAAGTCACACAGCTTCACCACCAATGACCAGATTATGCAACCGCACTCCGGTGGAGATTTCCGAATCAAACGTCTCCATCCAAGTTTGATTAAGAATGTAGTAAAAGTTTCTGTATCATTATTCCTTCATTCAATAAATGAAACCTATAAGCATGTTATACTGTAAGCATGAGCATGCAATTGGTTCAGCCTTGTCTTTGGTTGTCACAGTTATGTAGAGTATATCAAACATAAAACAAAATATTCATCATCATATTTTTTTTTTGTAGTGTAGATATCTTCAACCCAGATACTTTGCACATCGTAGAGGGTCACCCTTTGCGGAGAGGTTAGGCTAGCACTTACACCCAGGGTGTGGCTCATCATTCATCTTCTCATACATATCTTCAATGGAGGAATCAATTTCCTCCCAATCTGGTATTTCTGTCCATCCAGGGTAGTTGTCATTGCATTGGACCGTTCACATAGATCAATGTCATCTGCTTCACTGTTGCAGAGATCAAGAATGATTTTACTAATGGTATCACACAACAGAATATTATTCCTCCCACAAGGATTGTTATTCCAATCATTATATAAATTTTAGCCAATCGTGTACCCCATTTCTTAGAGAATTCTATTTAAATTGTTATAAACAAACAAGACAAGCAATGTTAATCTTTAGTCACCACCATGTTTTCTTTTTCCATTCTTCATTAATATTAAAATATACATGAGTTCAATAAAAAGTATAAGTAAAAGTAATAAATCCTTTTTCAATCTTAATTCTTCATCATACAAACATTCCCAGGTTTGTTTAATATTACTTAAATAAGTCAGGCACTCCTTTGTCTACAACGGTTCTCAAAACTTTACCCCTAACCAATCTATAAATTATCTTCTACACAGGGTATGATCCCCTGATGGCACAGTGGCAGAATGCTTGGTATTTAACACTGTGATTAGTTGTTTTAGTAAAGTGGTTATTAATATGCAGCCGGGTTGAGTGGAACTCACAATTTTCGGGCAGGTTTTTTCTAGACCTCCCGTTTGATGCTTCCGACCTAAAAGCATCCATCCGCTTCCTTAAACCCATCTCACCCAATCTTGGGCAGGCTAACAAGGGCGGTGATGCCCTGCCTTAGGTTGCCCCCCCTTCTTGCCATTGGAGAGTCTTACCCGTCATTGGGTCATCACCTCTTGCCACTGGTCTCGATACCGCTCAGTCCTATTAGCCAATCCTTAACAATTTGGTATCAGTAAACAGATATTTTCTTTTGTTTCAGGGAGTATCACCTGAGAACAGTCACAGCCAATGGAACCATCTACAACTGCTTAAATATGGAGACAATTCAAAACATGGTCAAATTCAAAAAGCATTATTCAAAATTTAACAATCTATTAAAATTGTCCAAATTAAAAGTAAAATAACAATGCTAAAATTGAACTTATTTACAGATCATTAATTTCCATTCAGATTGTATTTCTGCTCCTTTAGCAAATGTCACAAAAGACCTTGTATCATGGCGGGGACCAATATCAGAATAAAACAAAATAAAGGGTAGCCTCTGTCAAACTTCTAGGAAGCTTAATTTAAAAACATCACCTTAATTCAATAATAGTCTCTAGATTGTTTTGAACCTACATCTATTCTTTCAGATGAACTTTCAACTGAATCTCTTGTCTTTAGTATAAACCCTTAACTTCAAATTGCCCTCTGAATATATAAAATCATTAATCATGATGAGGATAGCTGTTTGAACCTCTCCTTCATATCACTGTATCTAACATTATTATCAAATCACATCATTTTCCATATACAATAAAATCAAATCAAAAGAAAATAAAACAATTTAGAGATGTGCCTTTAGCACACTTCAAAAACGTATACTGAGAATGAGAGGGAGAGGGTGGGGAAGGAATTCGGAGGGGGACATTCCACTCCTTCACACTGTCTCTATTCTCATTACAGCTATTCCTTCCTTTTCATTTTAGAATCTCATAATAATTTAAATTATTCTTCAACAGTGAAAATAGTGATAATTATACAACACCTATCTTGTAGTCCTGTCATCTTATTACTAATATTTCTTCCAGGTTGCTATGTGCTCACAACCAATGGTCTCCATTCATTTTTATCTCAAATCTAAACTCATTTTACCTGATAGATTTTTATTTTTTATTTATTTAACAATAATTAATATAAAAAAAAATTCAATTTCAAGTTTAGTTTAACACCTCCCACTTGAGCTCCTGGTCAACTGACCCAAGGAGGTCACACGTGTCTTGGCTGAAATTCGATCTCTTTACTGTTCCTCAGTGGGAATCAAAACAACCAACCATCTAACATCCCTATGAAGAATCGTAGCTGGGATCTTGTCACAAAGCTTTTTCATTGGTTTGACATCCTTGGCAGTTTCTGCTTGGTTTGGTTTAACAATCGAGACAGAATAACTGGGGAATACTCTGACCATTACATATCTTACTGTTCCTTTCTTGTCTGCATTTACACTGATGACTCTGGCCAACTTATACTGACCTCTTAGAGCATTCTGGTCAACCAACCATACCACATCTCCCACGGCAACATTCCGCTCTTTAGTATGCCATTTGTTTCTTACAAACAAGTTAGGACCTGCCAGCTGACACCATCTTCTCCAGAACTTGTTGAATTCTTCCAGGATAAATCTTAATCTTTTGTATGGATAGCCTTCAAACTCAAAACTTCCTTGATCCCATTTTTTCCCAGTACGTCCCAGAAGAAGTGAGTTTGGACTTACGTATTCCACGCAGTCTTCCCGACTTTGTGTCATGGCATCGATAGGTTTTTCATTGACCAAATTAGCTGCCGTGTAAAGAAAGGTTTGAAATTCCTCCCATGACATAACTCCATTAAACCCCAGATTCTGGAGGGCTCGCTTAACCAAATGGACAGCTGCTTCTGCTGCTCCATTTCTGTTAGGGGAATCTGCAGTATGAATTTTCCAAGACCACTCCGTGCCTTACTTGGCTGCTTTCATTTCTAACTTTACCCTGTCTTGTCATTCTAGGAACTTGTGAAGATTTTCAAGAACAGACTTGGCCCCTATGAAATTTGATCCTGAGTCTGACCACAATTTCCTTGGATGTCCCCTTAAAGCTGTAAATCTTTGGCATGCTAGCAGAAATCCTTCAGTTGATTGATCACTGACAATATCAGTATGAATAACTCTTGATGCCATACAACAGAAGACAATTCCCCAAACTTTGAGTCCCACCCTCTTCTTTACCTCATCTTTTACAACATAAGGTCCAAACAAATCCAGGATTCTGAACTCAAATGGTGCAGCTGGTTCAGACTGCTCTAGTGGAAGGTCTCCCATAATCTATTGGCATTGCTTCGCCCTTGCCTTTCTGCAGGTCACACAGCAGTATACGGATTTCTCAACTAGTCTGCAGCCTTTTACCACCCAAGCTTTTCTGCTCATTCTCAACAAAGTTCCAGCCACTCCTACATGGTTTACTTGATGAACTTCTTGAGCCAGCAGCGTAGACACATATGCATTATATGGTAAAATTGGAACTGCAATTTTGTCCTCATTGAAGATTTGAATTCTACCTCCACAAACTAACAGTCCAGAATTTTCGTCCTTGTACACTGCCAACCTACTAAGGGTAGTATCAGGAAAAACCACATTCTCTTGGGCTGCTAGAAAGAGATCTTCAAGAGCATCCTCCTTTCACTTACTGTCAAGATAGCTTCCTTGAACCTTCCCTCCAAAGACTTTACCTCCCACTTTGATGAACCCGAGGTCTTAGTTCTTATCTTCAGCCACTTCTTGACAGCTCGATGCACCCAAGCATCAACTCTGACCAGTCTGAACAAGCTGCTGAATTTTTCAACAACAAGCAACTTACTTGCTACTAAGCCGTCAGACATCCTTCCTGATGAAACTGTCATCTGCCTTTCCTTTTGATTTCTAGAGGTGCCTGAATCTATAATGAGGTTATTTAACTCAACTTTCCCTCCATCCTCATGAACTCTCACTTTAATTTTCTCCAGGAGGACTGAGTCTTGTTTTTTCTTAGCCAGACTTCTGGTTAGTACTGCAGAGAATGCTTTTCTCTGGAGTTTGTTAATACTTTCTCTTGCAGCAGTTGCAACCTCAGCAGCTGACTTTATTGGCCAATCCTCCAATGGCCACTTCAAGAACACTGGCCCTCTCTGCCATGCAGAATCTTCTTTTAGGCCTTCTGGACTACCTCCCCTTGTGATAATGTCCACAACGTTTAGGTCACCTGGGATCCACCACCAGTCTTTAACAGGCGTAGTTCTTTGGATCTCTCCAATTCTATTTGCAAAGAAGGACTGGTAGCCATAGCTAGCCTGCTGAATAGCTCCCAACACTGTCTGGCTGTCCACCAGATGGAACCATTGGTCATCTCCACATGGCAATGTTTCTCAGTGTACTTTCTAAGCCTGGCTGCATAAACTGCACCACACATTTCAGCCTTGACTGCTTCCCCTTTTTGATCCAAAGGAGTCAATTTGGCCTTGGATTCAACTAGCCTCACCTCAGTGCCTTGGTCTGTTTCCCACCTGAAATATGTTACAGCTCCATAGGTCTTATCGCTTCCATCAGAGAATGTTATTCCCAACGGTTTTCCTTTCCAGCCTGCAGGTGTTAATCCTCTGAGAAACGTTATCTTACCTAGCTGAACATACTCCTCAAACACTTTAATGGCTTCTTCTCTGAGGTTTTCTGACAGTGGTTTATCCCATGTATCTTTTATAAAATTTCCACGTCCTGCCTCCTGAAATACAAGGATAGCCCCTTTTTGCTTAACAGGTGTGACCAGGCCAATCGGATCATACAGTCCAGCCACCTGACTCAGTAGCTCTCTTCTAGTCAAAGGATTAGGAGTCTTGGCCCTGACCTCCTCTTTAAGGAGGTTTTGTTCCACACTCATTTTCTGTTTCCGCTTGGAAAAATTAATTGATGTCATGATGTAAAGTTTATCCTCTTCCGCCAGATACCCAACTCCAAGGGCCTTGTTGTCTTTATTCCTTAACTGGTTTGGAAGTTTCAGGATTCTGTCTTCTACTATTGACTTTACTGACTCACCATCACCAGGCTTCCAACTTTGTTCTGACCGAACCCAGTGCTTCAAGAAATACCCTCCAGCTCTTAGGATCTCCTCAACACCTTCAGTTATTTTATGCAGCTTTTTATGATCATTGTGGGAAGTTAGAATATCATCTATATAACTATCCTCTTCAATAACTTTGTGCTCTTCATGTAGATGAGAGAACTTTTGTCAGTTTTGCAGTTTCTCGCATGGCTAACTGTGCAATGCACCCTGCTGGTCGATCACCGATGTTAACTCTGGTGATTGCATATTCTCCTATTTCTTTACTCTGATCATCTCTCCACAGAAACCTATTTAGATGCATTTCTCTCTCCTCCAACCATACAGAGTTATACGTCTTCCTGATATTTCCTAGGACAGCATAAACTCCTCTCCTAAACCTTAGAAGAACAGCTCTGATCGTATTAAGAACATCTGGGCCTTTCAGAACAAGATCATTCATACTCACTCCTTCAAATTTCTTATTGCTGTTCCATACCAAGCGCACTGGAGTAGTAACTGAATAAGAATATGGTGCAATCAGATGACTCACATACCGCACTAGTCCATTACAGCAATTAATTATATCCACAGTGAGCTTGATTGCTGCTCCTCTCTCCACCATTTCATGAATTTGAGCTGCATAATCAACTTGCCACTCTGGCTCCCTCTTGAGCTGCTTTTCTGTTCTCAGAAATGTTGCCTCAACTCCACTTCTATTATTAGGAAGGGAAGCTGGATCTTCAGTCCAGGGATATTTTGCATGCCATTGAGGAGACTTGCTGTGAACATCTTCTTCTACATAGGCAAGACACTCTTTTATAATCTTGAGTACTCTTTCCTCTGCCAATGTCATCCCTTACCACCTGGCTGACAGTTTCCACAGAGACAGGCTCCACATAGTCTCATGTAGCCAGACCTTCAGACTGACGGCAGAAGGTCTGGACTCCATGGCAGCTTTCATTGGCCAAGGACTGCCCATGAGGCCGTTTGACCGACATGTAAGACAACCAATCACAGTTCACTTTGTTCAGCGTCACATTTAGGGGCGTGGAAATGTCCCCACAATAACAGACCGGCGTGCAACCAGTAAGTCATTAGAGTAACCTGCATTGAAAGTCAAAGAAGAAAAGGAAGCAGTAGTAAGTCAGTCATTTATTAACGAACGTCGCAAAAGTTTATAACAACAATGGCGCATCAGTCTCTAAAAGTACCTCTTAGCAAAACACCTAGGAAGTCGGTTGTAAACATATGCAGACTTTGTTCAGAGAACTTCAAAGCATCTAAAACTAACAAACACAGATTATTTCATGGACACGATTCTTCAGACAAAGCTGAATTTACTGTTGTGCTTGACGAGTTTGTTGGCAAGCTTTATGACACAAGTTTGGCGATCTGCACCTCTTGCCGAAGTCAAATAATGAGGTACAGCAGCATTTCCTAAGAAGTTGTACGACTAAAATTGCATATAAATGACATGTGCAGTAAGACCAGGGAGAAATTATGTGCACCATCAACGCCAACACAAGAGCAGAAGAAATGACTTACCATTTCCGAATGCAGGGGCAAGACGTGAATTGTTTGATCGACTGTCATCTGATGTGAACACTGCGTCAACATCTGTACAGGATACTGTTAGTAGTAAAACTGTTGTAATGGTGAGTTTATCATGGAAAGTTCAGCAGACAAGGGGTGTAAAGAGACCTATGAGGACCCTAGTAAATAATATTACCAGGGGACGCTAATTAAATTTAATGAAAATTCCTGGGCAGTCCCAGTTGGTCATTGATGTGGTCCTTAAGCAAGTTGAGAAGGAATGTCGAATTTTAACAAGCAACAAGTTCCATTCTGTAGTACACCACACTACACCATCACACCTCGCTGATTTTAAGTGTGAATAAGTGTTGGCTGAATGGAGGACTGCAGCACCAAAATGTATGCAGTTCCTAAAATGTGCAAGTGCAGCAAAAAACTTGACCAAGCATAACACTAAAGGAGCAAGGATTCATAAAAGAAGATCCTGGAGCAGAAAGAAGCCAGAGGTGACAATGGCTGGCCTGATACTTCTTAAAGCAAGGTCAAAATTCATGGCATCTCCCATGTACCGAAATTCAATGGTGTTGAAACATGGTGGTGCAAAGAAAAGATGCATTGACAGATTCAATAGGATTGGAGTTTGTGTGAATCACTCAGCAACCATAAAGAAGATCAAAGAGATTGCAGATACATGGGATGCTGGAATTCTAGAATGGAAAAAAGTAATGTGTGACGGCCCAAGCCTTGAAGACTTGTCATGGATGGATGAACCAGGTTACAGCTCTTCTTTCCTGTCTGATCATACATACCACCATGAAGAGAAAGAAGTTGAAGAAGTCTTCATTGACACTAGCAGTGAAAGTGAAGAGGTTTGTAAGATTTGGTCTAATATTTGTTTATATATTGTATATGAAGGACTTCGCCACCATAGGAAAAATTTATCATAATTTACTCACTATGATTTCATTCCAAAGTTGTATTACTTTCATTTCTCTGTAACCCCAAAAAAAGATACTTAATTTTTTCCCACCTTATGGAATTACTTAACATTAAATTAATAGAATTCTATAACAAACGTTAACGGAAATTTCAAAGTTTTGTTAATTTTCTTCTTTTTTTTCTTTTTCTATCATTAATAGGAGCTCACAGATCATGACACAAGAGCTTCTATAAGAACTGAGTCAGGCTGCACAGATGGGTCGTCACCAACTGCAATGGCACTGGAGTCTCAGGTGAGAGTTGGTATTTTGCATTGTATGTCTATATGCACTGAAGAGCCAAAACATGCAGCCAGTCTGGCACAAACAGTTACGCCACTGTTCCAAAAACACTGAGATCATATTTTTCACTGGCATCATATAATCAAAACCATATTACGCAGGTTGTCGTAATGTTTTGTCTTATCTGTTTAAATCTAATTTAATGTTTCAATATAATTATAATGATGTTACGTAGGGAAGTCCATGCAATGCTCTATTAAAAATCGATTTTTTACTCCATTAAAAATGTAAGTGTAACACTTAAAGAAAAATTGTCATTAAGTTTAGTAACTCATTTTCCTCTTTCTCACAGGAACACACACCCAGGACACCTGTGCAGATCACAATTGATCATTTGGATCTCATAGTGACACCACATACAATGACCATCAGCCATCAACGTATGGACTACCACTGGCTGCTGATGGTGGGCAACCATGAACGAGTGAGTGCTGATTTCTTACCCAGAGAGAGCTCTTTGTCTATAATGGATGTACCACTCTCGGAAATTTTAACAAACTTGGAGGACAGACAGATGCTCTGCTCCGAATTTGAAGTATTGGTTAGTCGTGTAGTAGTTCAGCATTTTGCTGCATTTTTTCAGTTTTCCAACATCGTACAGTGGCACATTCCTCATCTGTACAGTGACGACATAGTACAAAAGACAGAAATCACTCCCCTGGGACTTCTTGAGGTGGATGAGAAGGTATCTGCAGATATGGTGAAAGCAATGCAGTACATAAATCAGCGATACGTTCCTTACACATCTGATTTAGATAATGGAAATGACATCTCAAAGCCAGTAGTACATGTGATTTTGGCTGGTGACCAACTGACCAAGCAGAATGCTGATGCTGCCATCAGAGCAAAAGCAAATGAAGACAACATAATTTGAAAGATTGGAAGGCCTAGTTCCAGTTATTGCAGACTTTCATTGTTTCTTGAACTTCAATGACGTAATTTTTAAAAGATTCTACAATTCATGTTCACAGTGTGATTCCGGTTCTTTGTTCCACCTCAGAAATGTTGTCCACAGGACCAGTGTGACTAAATCAGCCTTGGGGGACAACTACAGGCCATGCAACACTTTCATCCAAGATGTGTTGGATGCATCCATCATTGCCGTTGGTCTCCATCATTTCTCATTGCACACAGAGGAGGACATGCCAGCATCCATGCCAATCTCTTTTCTCTCCAATGAGAAGCAAGATTGGTTTGATGAACAACTCCTAAACATCGTTGACACATACATTCTCAATGAATCTCCAGAATTTCATAACATGTTGCAAGGCAATCTCCAAAATCCTCCACAGAGCCCAGTTGTACCTCAACCAATTGTGTGCCAGATGCCAAGGTGCAACCATCCACCTTTCAAAAGACAACATGATCTAACAGAACACTTCAAGAAAGACCATGGCATTTCTGTGTGTGATTACAAGAAAAAAAGTGGTATCAATGCTGTTGAACAGCACCAAGAAGAAGACTATGTATTCAACTATCACAGTGCCTTCTTAAAGACGGGGATTTTGGAACATGACTTCCAAGACTCTGTGAGAGAGGGGGATGGAAAAAGGACCTGCCGTCTTTGGAAATTTAAAATGCTTAATTTTAAAGAGGCCCAGAGACACAAGTACAGCTTGGAGGCTCTGAAATTACAATTTGACCTTCAAGAACTGCAGAGTCCACGAGTCGGCCACAGAATGATGTGGAACAGAACTGTAAATGTTACTGGGGGTGCTGGCAAGTACGTGGCATTGGATCTGAATTGCGAACATTATGTTCGATACACAAATGTGGGTGCAAATGTAAATTTCCAAAGCACGCAACAAATCAGCAGAACACTTCAGAGGCAGAGAAAGATAATGGACAATTATGATACAGATGTTCAGCTAACTAAAGAATCTGGGAAACACACAATGGCATCCAAGGAGGAAGACATCAATGCAATGGTCGCTGTACTGAAACAACAAGAAATCTACAAAGTCACACCTGGTAGATGTTATGCTGCTTTTCCGTCATTTAATGCAAATCCGCTTCACAACCTTACATCCAAACATTTAACTGGCTGGATTTGGGAACACAAGTGAAAATGTCGTCGTTCTCAGATAGTCAAAAAAAAACAAAACAAAAAACACCATGACCTAGAACATATACTGTGCAGACTAAATAAAGGTCACATAAAATCTTTAGACTTTAATTAGATTTATATATTTAAATTTTTTGGGGGTAATTTTGCTTCTATATTTTTTTAGAATACAGGGAGGCATGCTGTATATGTAAATAAATGAAAAAAAAAAAAAAACAACAGTAAAAACCTGGAAATGTGAAGTGTTTCACAGTGTTTGTTTTTTGAATGTTGATGCTGAATGTTAACTTAAAATTATAAAAATGCATGTGAATTCCTTTTTTCATGTTTACAACTAATAAATACTTCTACAATTTAATAGCAATGACAAAATTAAAAGATGTTTACACATTTATTTTTTTAAACTTTATGTAAAATATTAATGTAAAGCAATGTAATGCACGACGGAAAACATTTTCTCCACTGAAAATCAAGTATTTTACAGTAAATGTATTGTTTGTACTGGGACAAACATATATGTATACCAATAAAAAAAAAATATAAAAAATAATAAATAAAAATTCCAGTAAATTAAGAGTGAATCTGCTCAAAAGGTGTTATCCTTTTTGATTAAGTTAATTATAATGATTAGTTAGATGTAAATGGCTTACCAGAAATATAATGGTTCAACCTCTGTTATAACGGCAGTGTAAATAAATGAAGAATGCCAAAATACTTAAGATTAATTTTTTTTTAAATTTTCAACATGTTGACAGTGACAACTAACATTTCACTTTTGAAATCAAATAGTACAGAAGTACAGAAAAATATAAGAAATTAAGCTGCATCTTACATTTGACATAGAAGATTAATTCACTCATCTAACGACAATGCAACAAATGCAGAGACATTCACACTGTCATCAGCACAGTTGCTGTCAACGTCTGAGTCACATTCTCCGAACACATCAATTATAGTTTCAAGAATGGTCTTGGCCTGATTAAGATCGTACAAATGAACTAGGCAAGTTATGTCATCAATGCTAAACAGTGTCTCACATGACTGCAGGGTCTCTCTCATGATTGTGTCTTTTGTTGAGTAGTGTTCCTGCAATGTGTGGTAAACTGAAATATTTCCACATAGTCCATGATCCACGTCTCCCTCAAGCCTGCCCATCAACATCTGATGGATCTGATTATCTTTGATGATCACTGACAGTTCTCAGTTTGTGTGCAATTGGCTTTGCAGCATGAAGTTCCAGGTCACTGGCATTACCATCACAACTGTCCTTGCACTGACACATCTTAGCACAATTGTCACAGCAGGCATGTTTTACTGCAAGGGGCTGCACAAGCTCCCCATCAAACAAGTACAGCAGTTGAGTTCTTCTGCAGGAACTGTCATTACTGACATATTCACGCATTTTCTCTGAAATGCCGATTGGCTGCTTTCCATGATATAGAATGAGAGAATGGGACATAGAGCCACCTCTCCCTGCTATCCCATACGCTTGCATGTATGTTTCAATGTCTTTTGGTGGCCCATATTGAACTACATGTTTTACATTTTCCCATGCCCAAAGCCGACGTTGCTAACACCACTCTGAGGACAGACTGAGGGTCTCTGAGAGCCTGAATTATGTGGTTTATCACACTGTCTGATGTCACTGAATGAAACATGTCAACAATTCTGTTGGATGACACATTACTAGCACCAGGGGGGTGTACTGCTCTTTGTCCAAGGGAGGCAAGGAACACATCAAAAAACAGCATTGAACAGTCAGATATTGTTTTGCAATAAATGATAGTACGTGCAGTGTGTGAACCCTTAACCGCAAGACCACGGAGGTCGCCTTCCATGACTTCGCCCCTTGAGCCTCCCACGGCTCCGCCTTCCATGGCTTTACCCCTCGAGCCTCCCACAGCTTCGCTCCTTGAGCCTCCCACAGCTCTGCCTTCCATGGCTTTGCCCCTCGAGCCTCTCACGGCTCCAACTTCCACGGCTCTGCCCCTCGAGCCTCTCATGGCTCCGCCCTCCCTGGCTCCGCTTCCCATGGCTCCACCCCTCGAGCCTTCCATGGCTCTGCCTTTCCTGGCTCCACCTCTCATGGCTCCTCCTGTCAAACCTCTCCAGGTTTCGCATGCCTTCGTCAAACCTCTCTCGACTCCACCTGCCTACGTCAAGCACCCCTCGGTTCCGCCTCCAGTTTCTGGTTCCAGTCCCTGCTCTGTGGCCACCTCCCAGGCCCCCTGACCTGGTCCCTACCCTGTGGCCGCCTCCCAGGCCTCCTGTCCCTGCCCTGTGGCCGCATCCCCGGCCTCCTGACCCTATCTCCGTGGCCACCTCCCCGGCCTCCTGACCCTGTCCCCACTCTGTGGCCGCCTCCCAGGCTTCCTGACCCTGTCCCCACTCTGTGGCCACCTCCCAGGCCTCCTGACCCAGTCCCGGCCCTGTGGCCACCCCCCAGGCCTCCCGACTCTATCCTAGCTCCGATGTCACCTCCCAGACCTCCTGACCCAGTCTCTACCCTTAGGCGGCCCCCCCAGACCTCCCTTAAGGAAGTGGGTAAGACCCAAACGTAACGGGAAGTCTACTTTATAGCTCCGTGGTACATGGTTCCTGGACGCTGCGCAGCGCCACCTAGGTGATTTTTGCCAACACCTTCTGCATTACCTTGCTGGCCTGGGGGTCGCCAGAGATGATGAGAGGAGTCCCCGAGTGGCTGCGCCCCACGATGGCCATGCTAGGAGCCATTGAAAATGCCCCCCCGAAAAGCAGTTCAGCCATCACCCACAGGGTGGCGACACCACATCCCACAGCAGATGTATAGCAATGGGTGCTTTGTCAATTCATATACATTGCAGCTGTACACCCAGGTGGGTTAGGGAACACCCCCCAATGTTCCACAGGCTGTGTATTTGTCCCCTTACCTGGTATTTGGGGGAAGAGCCCCCCAGTATCAGGCTCCGATTGGCTGATGCCGGGGCTGTGACTGGGAGGGGGCAGGACTGTCCATAAACAGAGTGTTTGTCCAATTACCAAGTATTTTATGCCTCTTCATCACTGTGGGGCCCCGGACCCCGGGGGTGTGTCCTGGAGGGGGTGGGGCCATCAATAAACTGAGTATTTGTCCACTTACCAAGTATATTATGCCACTTTATCCCTGTTGGGCCCTGGACCCCTGGGATGTGTCTGGGAGGGGGCGGGGCTGTCCATAAACATAGTATTTGTCCACTTACCAAGTATATTATGCCACTTCATACCTGAAGGACCCCAGACACCGGGGGTGTGTACAGGAGTGGGCGGGGCTGTCCATAAACGGAGTATTTGTCCACTTACCAAGTATATTATGCCACTTCATCCCAAAACAAAGGAAGATCCCATGTGCAATGTATTTAATGGCTGCCAAATACTAGGTTTATGGACATTTAATTTAAATGAATTTAATTATTATTTACAATAACTATTATTGTTTGAAACACCCGTTTTGCTCTCAGGACATACAAATGAAAAATATACATAACTTTTAATTCAAAATTATGTATAACGTGCATAAAACAGGACTGTCCACAAAGAATGTAATTGGATGCAATTGAATACATTGCAGCTGGGACCTTCCTGTATGACTTGATGTCCTAAGGACTTGATGTCCACCAACTATGTCTTTGACACCAATTAAATTCATTGTAAGTGAGATGGTTCCTTGTGCAATGTATATAATGGGTTCTGAACACCTGTTTCATGGACATACATTTTTATTAGGTGCATGATCAAAATATTGACTAAAAAACATATTTTTTTAATTATATTAAATATGTTTTTAGTCAATAATTTGATCTTGTACCTTTAAAAATGAATATCCACCAACCATGTGTTTGATAATGTAAATACATTGTACGAGGGACCATCCCATTTCCAATGTATTTACATTATCAAAAGTACATGGTTGGTGGACATCAATTTTTATAAGGTCCATAATCAAAATATTGACAAAAAACATATTTAGGTGACTATATGACTCCCCCTGAACAGTATGCACCCTTCAAAACCTAAAAAAATCCATTGTCCACCTACCACATATATTTTTGTATTGTGTACATTGCAGGTGGGATCTCCATATCTCAGAGTTAGGACCACTTAGAAACTTGAAACGTGCACTCTTTTTACTTTGTTAAAAATACATTGTTGGTGGACATTTGACTTAAACACATTTTATTAATCTTGACATTAAACTTGATTGATTAAACCATGTGTATGTCATACAGGAAGGTCCCAGCTGCAATGTAGATAATGGCTGCCAAATACATTGTACGTGGACATTCCATTTAATGAATATTTGTAATGAATATTATTGATTAAACCACCTGTTTAGCACTCAGGGCATAAAAATAAACATATATACATGTGTTTTTAGTCATAATAATGTCTAATTAATGTAATAAATGAGTGTCCACAGACCATGTATTTGGCGGCCATTACATACATTGCAGATGGGACTTCCTGCATGACAGAGTAAAAATACCATTAAATGTGGTGCAAACACTTCGAATGCTTATTCACTGAGCCCTCGTGAACAACATATTGAAATGTTATTTCGATCGGTGCAGAGCAAGTACTTGAAAAAATTAGGAAAAACATTCTAGAAAATAATTTCACTCAAAACTCGGCCAATTTAGCACTTAACCAACTCATTCAGACTTCAAACTTTACACACTGTCTAGGGGTCCCCTGAGAAGATATAGATTTCAAATTGGAGTCATTTGGAGGTTTTGGAGTGGTGTCCATAAACAGAGTATAGAAATGAATGGTATACATTGTACGTGGACGAATGCGTGGCATCACGTCCGTAGGTCCGACAGACCCCAAATTTCACACGGTGACATGTCCAGTGCTCCTCAACAACATACTAAGTGGAATAAGGGCTAGGATGCAGAAAAGCATTATTCGTTATTTTCAATAGATCTCCCTGCCTGCCATAGGAATCAATGAGACAGCCTGCCCTGTAGGCCCGTGTGCAGCAGAACACCTGACAAGCCACTTGTGCACAGTGCATTTGGGTTGGTCCAGGAGGGGAGTGTCTTGTCTTACCAGCAGCCCACTTCAGTGTTATGGTACATCACGCTGCATGACACTCCACCAACTCCACCCCTGCCTCTGGAAGGATACAGTCTTGCTCCCAAAGAATGTATATTTGTCTTCACTGAGGAAGTGCTCTTACACCTTAAAAGCCTAAACACACAATTAGTAATGGCTCACAAAATTGAGGCTGCAACACGTGATCAAAGCTTTTGTCCTGACTGGCATCAACTTTGGAGTGACAAGAGTGACTGGTTCTCAATTTCGGGAGGTCTGCCATGTCGGAGACTTGAGCTCTGCAGAGTCCCTTGCAGAGTGCATCATCAGGGGGAGCAAACAGACAGCAGGAATGAGAAGAGAAGCAGAAATGGAGTCAGAGGTTACAGTTGAATACTGCAAGTTGACTAACATCAACTACGCACCCTGTGGTCTACTCATCCACCCAAATGCCCCCTGGCTTGGTGCGTCTCCTGATGGTATAGTGTTTGATCCCACAGAATATCCTCAATTTGGCCTTGTTGAAATAAAATGCCCTAATGCCAAAACCTTTGTTGACTGCAAATATTTGCAAATGGAGCATGGCATCACATTAAAAAAAGAGCCATGCATACTATTGGCAAGTGCAGGTGCAACGTCCTCTCCGGAATGCAGTGGTGTGACTTTGTGGTGTGGGCTCAGGAAGACTATTTTGTTCAGCGCACCTACAGTGACACTGACACACAGAACCTTATCAGAGAGAAGGCAGATTATTTCTACTTTTACACATACATGAACAAATACCAGTCAATTAAATATTTAACCAGAATGAACATTTAGTGAAATAAAAACCAATGAAATATGTGATTAAACAATGTTTATTAAAATATGAAATGTGATTCTTATTTGTACTTTAGCATTTACAGCTACAGTTCACAGCAAAATAAATGTTTACATGAAAAGAACTGAGATTTTTATTTGACCCATGTCTTAACTAGTGCTTTGTTCTGATAATTTGACAGCAGAAATGCAACTGTAAACAACTGATTAGTATTTACAGTATGGGAATGAGTGATGACACCATCAAACAGATTGACTCCTGAAGACTCGTTCCACATGCACTCTCAGTCGTGCTATGGCTTGTGTTTCTCTCACCTGGTAGGCTGGCATTTGATTTTTCTTACACAGGAATGATGGGCAGTACACCTTGCACTTGACACAATCAGTCATCAGGAAGCCCTTGTCCACCATAAGTGCCATGTCCTCTGTCAGTAAACGGGCTATTCCAGACTGTTTAACGATCTCCTGATCACTCATTGATCCAACATAAAGCTGAGAGACAAATATCACAGCACCGTGTGGTGTTATCCCAATGAGTTCTTTCATAGTGAAGTGAGATTTGTAGTTTGAGTACAGTTCACTTTGAAGTAGTGGTGAGGATGATGTTTGACACCTGAGCTCAGTGCAGTCAAGGATCCATTCATCACTGAACACTTCAGGGAGGTTGGCTCTGACCTCAGCTGGTGACAGCCACACACACACTGATATACTGTATATGTGACAATAGTCTACTGCTGATGGGCATGCATGGGTAACCTCTTCATATTTTCTTAGCAGCAACTTTGTCCCTTGAAACACAAACTATTTTGTAGATAGATGGTTCGATTAGCCACCAAAAGGACATCAGGTGATCGTAGCTGGGAAATCTGTTTACAAAAGAAGCAGTGTATGTATTGTATTATAATGTATAAAACTTACATTAAATCCCACTTGTGCAAATTGCACTTAACATGTAAGGTTATAATAAGTGTCAAAAAAGCTCAACATAATGCACCGTAGCTTGTTTTTAACAGAAATGGCATTAGCTATGCTAAATGCTGGCTTACCTGGTGTAGAATCATATATCATCATCAGAGCCGACAAACCACTGCAATTCAAACTCTCGCTGAACACGTAGCTCCTGTAGCTGATTCCTCAGGTCCTCCACTTCATTGGAGATTTCTTGTATTTTATAACTACTTAAGTCTGATGATCAGGGCTCAGGAACTGTAGAGCAATCATGATCACTTGCTACATCCATGGGAATGGGTTCAACGGTGATTACCTCGACAGGTCTCTCTCTCCTCTCCCATACATTGGGACGTTGTAGGAAGGATGTAGTTGTTCCAATGAAAGAGCACTGCCACAGAACCCTTCACTAGTCTCCTTCGAGCCTCTGCGGTGTGCGGTTCAGTGAGCTGATCTGGTGTAAAATGTCTGCTATATACTATTGTGTGAGGAGTAACGATGAAATGGTCTCGCCGTATGTTTACCAACCTCTGCTTTCTCAAATCGGCCTTGATTGGAAATCTGTGAAAACGTAATGTCCCATTAAACTTTGAAGATGCTGTACACAGTGGAACACAACAGTGTTCCTTGTATTGCTTTTGCTGTCATTGAAATGTACAAATCTTTTTGCGGACACTCATTTTGAACTGTTGTTTTGGAAATTCAATGGCAATGGCAGACGTATACCCACAATTGGAAACAAGCGGGCCGCACTATTTCAAAGTGGAAGCACGTCATGAGGCTCAGTGCAAGTAGTCCATTGCCCCCCTTAGATGCCTCATATTGTTGGGGATTTTTTCCACTTTGAAGTCATGACACAAAGATATTCAATACTGTAAAATAATAATAATAATAATAATAATAATGATCATATATAAACTGCTTTTATCAGTTATCTCATATGATATCTCATGCACCTGTTTTTCTTAATTATACATTTTATTTTGATCAGCTCTTATGCATTAATATGCTTCTTTTCAGTCACTTATTTCCCAGCAAGCATAATGTAATCTATGCTGTAATGTGCTGACTTACATTTATTGTTGTTCTTTGCAGAGACTTTATTATACATTTCATTTATTTTTCCATGTTATTAATGTTGTATTCTTATTTTAAATACATTAATTTTATATAATACATAACAATATAACTTCTATATAACATAGCTAGTATATGCCTCACCTCGAAGCTGTTAACGATGATGATGTTTCTTTTCAATTACACTTTCTCTCTGGATCAGTTCTTAATGGCAAAA